>NC_090757.1:2634006-2656506 GCF_036898095.1 Palaemon carinicauda
TCTTCCAAGGTGTTTGTTCTCAAATATACAAAATCTGTTAGATATTGTTTCATTGCCGTACCACGACTCCTGTCCATACTTACTTTTTATGTAAATATTTCTAATTTTGCCCGATACTTGAAGAATTTTGTGATAAATTAAGTTTGCATTTCGTTGTATGTAACAAACTAGTCATTGTTAGACTTTTTTGGTCAGGAATGAGTTAATCTATTTCGATGAAATTTAATCTAACCCGATGTGAGAACATGTATACATATAGGATCATATCATGAGAATTTGCCTGATAATTTATCATTATTCTATTAATTCATATCATTTTAAAATTGTTCTTATTCTTTTCAGAAGGTAGGGTTGGCACCCATGATGCTGAAGAACATTGGTAAGTACATTTTTTTTTATCATATTTCTTTCCTTATGTCAGTTCTACGTACAAACATTTTTTTTTAACCATATATTTTTTTCTAGTGAAGGAGTTGGGGGTGGGGTGGCCTTGGCGGAAGAGTTTAGCCATCTTTCTTAAGTAGTTTCTCTGTGGCTTAGGAGCGATAGCTCGAAACTAACACGGTCCTAGAGATCCGTATTCTCAGTACTAAACCGCTCGGGCATTGCACTATGAGATACACACACACACACACACACACACACATATATATATATATATATATATATATATATATATATATATATATATATATATATATATATATATACATACATATATATATATATATATGTATATATGTGTGTGTGTGTATCTCATAGTATATATATATATATATATATATATATATACATATATATATATATATATATATATATATATATATATATTTATATATATATATATATATATATATATATATATATATATGTGTGTGTGTGTGTGTGTGTGTGTGTGTGTATGTATTTATTGTAGATTAATTAAGAAGTATTTTTTTTTCAACAATTTGCCTTAGATAGAATGAAAAATTAAATAATTTCATTGAATGTCATTTTTAATATAGGTCATATGGCTTCCACCATGGGTAGAGGAATTGATATTCAGCACCTAGGTGAAGTGGAAAGCTAAAAAGGGCCGTAGCAAGTTTTTAAGAGGCGCTGCAGACCCCTAAGTAATGCATAGAATATGCTATTTGAGGTGTATCGACTTTACTACCTCTCCTCTTATTGGGAATAATTTCATTATTTGATTTTCTTATTATGTATTTTGACATTCGTAACGCTTTTGTATTCAACCTGATTTTATTTGGTGTTTTTTCATAGCAAATATAATTATTTGTGTTTTTAATGAAAACGATGGAGGGGGATTTTATTGTTATAACTTTTACATATCTTTAGTATAATGAAATAAAAAGAAATCACGTTATCAGGTTTTTCTTCCATGGGAATTTTATAAAATGATGGAATCATTGTTTCTCCACCTTGAAGAATTAGTGAAAAAGATTTTGAATTTACTTGATGATTGACTGATTTGAGGTTTTCTGGCATCCTGACATTGACGCCGATATCATTTGTTATAAATAAAGAATAAAAGAATATTCAATTAAAACCATAAAAACAAAGATGCCAATTTAAAATTTAAATGCCTTTCAGAAGACTTGCTTCTGAAATAAAGTTAAAAATACCGCAAGCATGGTAAGATACATCATGTCCAAGAATCTTGGCCAGGATGTACCTGCCATCCTCACCTTGAGCCTCGAACAGATATCTATTTCTTTCGGTGCTATATGTGGGGCATTCGATCAACAAATGACTCACTGTCAGTGGTACCAAACAGTCTTCACAATATTGCTGGTGTTGGCCAGTAAGCAGTTATTCATGGTGGCCGATGTGGGAACTTCCTTGACTGGTGAACGCCAGACTAAGGTTCGAGTCCCGCTCAGACTCGTTAGTTTCTTTGGTCGCTGCAACCTCACCATCCTTTTGAGCTAAGGATGGAGATTTTGGGGAGCTTATAGTTCTATCTGCTGAGTCATCAGCAGCCACTGAATGGGTCTCCTTGGTCCTAGCTTGGGTGGAGAGGGGCTTGGGTGCTGATCATATGTATATATGGTCAATCTCTAGGGCATTGTCCTGCTCGATAGGGCAATATCACTGTCCCTTACCTCTGCCATTCATGAGCGGCCTCTAAACCTTTAAGAGAGATAAAGGGCCGAGGGAAGATGTGCAATATGTTAATACATCACTGGAAAGTCTAACTCTTTCCACGTGAAGGAAAATATAAAATATAAAATATAAAACTCTACCATATTTTATGTACTTTTATCATCAAACGATTCCATTAGATCTAGACTATTGTATTTATGAAAGTCTTGCTTTCGGTATGCTTGTGAAATTTATTTTCTATCAGCTTTATATTTAGATTTGTGTTATTGAATGTTATACAATCATCCTCTCCCGTAGGGATTTTTGTTCATTATTTTGAGAAGAGTCGTGTCGAGAAGGATCTTCCTGAAGATTTTCTTTAAATTGCTTCAACGGAGTTTGGGTTCTGCACTCGGCGGTTGTGAATGAGATTAGGTGATATACAATGCATATTATTATTATTATTATTATTATTGTTGTTGTTGTTGTTGTTGTTATCACTATTATTATTATTATTATTATTATTATTATTATGGATTATGTGTTGATAACTAAAAGAATGTTTGGAAGATTGAAAGACGTGCACGTGTTTAGGGGTATGGCTAACGGTATGTCTGATCATTTTTTGGTGGAAGGAAAATTAGTTGTAGCAAAAGAGTGGGGGAATAGAGTGGGTGGATGTAAAAGGGAGCTAGTGAGGGTTGAAGAGCTAATAAAACCGGGGGTAAAAAGTAAATATCAGGAAAGGTTGAAAATGGCATATGACGAGGTGAGAGTAAGAGAAACTGGTAATTCAGAGGAGGAGTGGAAGTTAGCAAAAGAAAATTTTGTTGGGATTGCAAGTGATGTATGTGGCAAGAAGGTTGTTGGAGGCAGCATGAGGAAGGGCAGTGAATGGTGGAATGAAGGAGCGAAGGTAAAAGTGGAAGAGAAAAAGAGGGCTTTTGAAGAATGGCTGCAGAGTAATAGTATAGAGAAGTATGAAAAATATAGAGAGCAAAAGGTGGAAGTAAAGCGCAAGGTACGTGAGGCAAAGAGGGCAGCTGACCTGAGGTGGGGTCAGGGAGTGGGTCAGTCATATGAAGAGAATAAGAAGAAGTTTTGGAAAGAAGTGAAGAGAGTAAGGAAGGCCGGCGCAAGAATTGAAGAGACAGTGAAAGATGGAAATGGAAGGTTGTTAAAAGGAGAGGAGGCAAGGAAAAGGTGGGCGGAATATTTTGAAAGTTTGCTGAATGTTGAGGATGATAGGGAGGCAGATATAATTGCGGTTCCAGGTGTTGAGGTGCCAGTGATGGGAGATGAGAATGAGAGAGAGATTACAATAGAGGAAGTGAGGAGAGCACTAGATGAAACGAGAGTAGGAAAAGCATCGGGTATGGATGGTGTGAAAGCTGAGATGTTGAAGGAAGGGGGTGTGACTGTACTTGAATGGTTGGTGAGATTGTTTAATGTGTGTTTTGTGTTGTCAATGGTACCAGTAGATTGGGTCTGTGCATGTATTGTACCACTATATAAGGGTAAGGGAGATGTGCATGAGTGTTGTAATTCAAGAGGTATTAGTTTGTTGAGTGTAGTTGGAAAAGTGTATGGTAGAATACTGATTAATAGGATTAAGGATAAAACAGAGAATGCAATCTTGGAAGTACAGGGTGGTTTTAGAAGAGGTAGGGGTTGTATGAATCAGATTTTTACAGTTAGGCAGATATGCGAGAAATATTTAGCAAAAGGTAAGGAGGTGTATGTTGCGTTTATGGATCTGGAGAAAGCATATGATAGAGTTGATAGGGAAGCAATGTGGAATGTGATGAGGTTATATGGAGTTGGTGGAAGGTTGTTGCAAGCAGTGAAAAGTTTCTACACAGGTAGTAAAGCATGTGTTAGAATAGGAAAGGAGGTGAGCGATTGGTTTCCGGTGAGAGTGGGGCTGAGACAGGGATGTGTGATGTCGCCCTGGTTGTTTAACTTGTATGTTGATGGAGTGGTGAGAGAGGTGAATGCTAGAGTGCTTGGACGAGGATTAAAACTGTTAGGCGAGAATGATCATGAATGGGAGGTAAATCAGTTGTTGTTTGCGGATGATACTGTACTGGTAGCAGACACAGAAGAGAAGCTTGACCGACTAGTGACAGAATTTGGAAGGGTGTGTGAGAGAAGGAAGTTGAGAGTTAATGTGGGTAAGAGTAAGGTTATGAGATGTACGAGAAGGGAAGGTGGTGCAAGGTTGAATGTCATGTTGAATGGAGAGTTACTTGAGGAGGTGGATCAGTTTAAGTACTTGGGGTCTGTTGTTGCAGCAAATGGTGGAGTGGAAGCAGATGAACGTCAGAGAGTGAATGAAGGTTGCAAAGTGTTGGGGGCAGTTAAGGGAGTAGTAGAAAATAGAGGATTGGGAATGAATGTAAAGAGAGTTCTATATGAGAAAGTGATTGTACCAACTGTGATGTATGGATCGGAGTTGTGGGGAATGAAAGTGATGGAGAGACAGAAATTGAATGTGTTTGAGATGAAGTGTCTGAGGAGTATGGCTGGGTATCTCGAGTAGATAGGGTTAGGAACGAAGTGGTGAGGGTGAGAACGGGTGTAAGAAATGAGTTAGCGGCTAGAGTGGATATGAATGTGTTGAGGTGGTTTGGCCATGTTGAGAGAATGGAAAATGGCTGTCTGCTAAAGAAGGTGATGAATGCAAGAGTTGATGGGAGAAGTACAAGAGGAAGGCCAAGGTTTGGGTGGATGGATGGTGTGAAGAAAGCTCTGGGTGATAGGAGGATAGATGTGAGAGAGGCAAGAGAGCGTGCTAGAAATAGGAATGAATGGCGAGCGATTGTGACGCAGTTCCGGTAGGCCCTGCTGCTTCCTCCGGTGCCTTAGATGACCGCGGAGGTAGCAGCAGTAGGGGACTCAGCAGTATGAAGCTTCATCTGTGGTGGAAATGTGGGAGGTTGGGCTGTGGCACCCTAGCAGTACCAGCTGAACTCGGCTGAGTCCCTGGTTAGGCTGGAGGAACGTAGAGAGTAGAGGTCCCCTTTTTGTTTTGTTTCTTGTTGTTGTCGGCTACCCCCCAAAATTGGGGGAAGTGCCTTTGGTATATGTATGTATTATTATTATTATTATTGTTATTGTTGTTGTTATCACTATTATTATTTTTATTATTATTATTATTATTATTATTATTATCATCATCCCTATTATTATTATTATTTATATTGTTATTATTATTATTATTATTTTTATTATTACTATTATCATTATTATTATTATTATTTTTATTATTATTATTATTACAAGCCAACCAATTGCAAAAAAATTGAACTTCTGAAGTACCACCCATTAAGCAACCAAATTATGGAAATCATTGGGCAATCTGGTAACATAGCAGCAGTGTACCATTCAAACTTTCACTTTGACAAAAATAATAGCAAAATCCAAAATGTCAGAACACTGAGGAAAATATTGTTGCCTCAACGCGAAGCTTCTTGCGATAGTTGTTAGTTTGTGTCCGCAGTTTTGTTTCTAAAATATTACTTTTTTTATTCTACTATTGATTTTGGTTTTTTTTTATTATAATCATTATCGAATTATAAAAATTATAGATTCTAGAAAAGTAGGAGTTTTTTTTTTCGTCATTACCGATTTTGAAATGTATATTGTTATACCAATATATAATTATCTTTTGTATTGGGATTAATTTAGTATTTATTAGTACTTGATAATTTTCTTATTGATAAGTAGTTTTGCAGTAATTGTTGTTCGAAAAGAATATTTGCCCATCTTTCCCTATAATTGTCCATTCATTAATTGTTTGTATAACTGTTTAAATGAATTTTGTTTTAGAATAAAATACTTATCATCATTATCAGCCTCTTAAAATTGTGGAAGTCTGTGTGTCTTTAAAAAGCAAAATTATTTTGTGGGTTATATTTTCCGTTGTTTGTAATTTTTTAAGTACTCGGCTAATTAAATATACCAAATTTAGTATTTTATAAAGGTGCTGGTCATTTGGTCACCAGTATTTCCTTTTATTCCGAGGCACCAGCCGTCCATTGAGATACTACCGCTAGAGAGTTATTGGATCCTTTGACTTGTCAGACTGTACTTCATTGGATCCCTCTCTCTGGTTACGGCTCATTTCGTCTTTGCCGACACATAATCAGAATAGTCTGGCTTATTCATGACACATTCTCCTCTTTCCTCATACATTTGACAACACTGAAATTACCAAACAAGCCTTCTTCTCTCAAGTGGTTAACTACTACACTGTAATTGTTCAGTGGCTACTCTCCTCTTGGTAAGGATAGATTAGACTCTAGCTATGGTAAGCAGCTCTTCTAGGAGAAGGAGACTCCAAACTCAAACCATAGTTCTCTAGTCTTGTGTAGTGCCATAGCCTCTGTACCATGGCCTTCCACTGTCTTGGGTCAGAGATCTCTTGCTCGGGCACACTATTCTATCTTTTTCTCTTCGTCTCGTTATTTTAAAGTTTTTATCCTCTTGTTATTCAAAAGTTTTTATAGTTTGTATATGAAAGATTTAGTTTAATGATATTATTGTTCCTAAACTTCTCTTGTAGTTTTTCCTTATTTTCTTTCCTCACTGGGCTATTTTCTCTGTTGGAGCCCTTGGGGTTACAGCATCCCGCTTTTGCAACTAGTGCTGTAGCTTAGCAAGTAATAATAATAATAATAATAATAATAATAACTCACTTTCAAGATTTAGTTGTCTTACATAAAATTTTTGAGTTTTAATTCATCCATTTTTCTGTTAAAAGTCATACATAATTACATATCTCATTGAGATACTGTTGACGTTTCTTCCTGGGTTGTCAGTGAACTCATTTATAACAGTTTTATGGATATTTATTTCCATACTATAATTTCTTTCAGGTTCGTTATCTTTCGTTTAGAATTTTTATTTTTTTTCCCTCTTTAATTTATCTTAGATATAATTTGTTTGATTTTTTTGTTTATTGCTTAAGTATCTTCTTGGCTTTGGTGTATTAATAATTTTTGACAATTATTTTACAATACGTAATTATCTCTTATTTTTTTGTAGTTTAATTTTGTTTATATTATTTATAATATTTTTTATTTTAGAACTAATTCTATAACATTCTTCTGTGTCGTTTTTGTATATTTTTCCCGAGATGGTTCATTTGATTGGTTCTTTTTGTTTATTATTATCCTTCATATTTTCCCTCGAGCTTCACGTGTATTCAACGCACCTGTCATTTATTCCTCGAAATACCATTTCCCAACCCAAAAAAAACATACTTCATCTCTTCAAATAACCTGTAAAAAGACCCATACGGAGTTTCTTAAATGGCCTTTGGAATTCATCACCTCCTTGCGTGTATATGGATTTTTCAATAAATATTTTTTTTATCATAGTCCCCTTTCTCTCTTTTTTTTTTTTTGTGGTGATCAGATTTATTGGAAATCTTATTTCGCCATCACCTTGTGATAATCAAATCGGACCAGGTGCCCCTGAAAGAGCTATTCTGGCGCGGGGCGTTCGTCGAGCGGCTGCTGGCTGTATAGACCCCGCTTCATTGCATTCGGTTCCTTTCAAATCCTTTTAGAATCTCGTGGAAAGGGGTTGAAATCACGGTATTCTCGAGGGGAAAATGAATTATGAGGGGAGGTTTGCTTTCGTCCTCTTCCGAAGCCTATATTAAATTCCTTATTCTTATCGCAAAGTCCTTATTCTTATCGCAGATTCCTTAATCTTAGCGCAAATTCCTCATTCTTATCCCAAATTCCTTATTCTTATTGCAAATTCCTCATTCTTATCGCAAAGTCCTTATTCTTATCGCAAATTCCTTAATCTTATTGCAAATTCCTTATTCTTATCGCAAAGTCCTTATTCTTATCGCCAATTCCTTATTCTTATCGCAAAGTCCTTATTTTTATTGCAAATTCCTTAATTTTAGCGCAAATTCCTCATTCTTATCACAAATTCCTTATTCCTATCGCAAATTCTTCATTCTTATCGCAAAGTCCTCATTCTTATCGCAAATTCCTCATTCTTATCGCAAAGTCCTTATTCTTATCGCAAATTCCTCATTCTTATTGCAAAGTCCTTATTCTTATCGCAAATTCCTCATTCTTATTGCAAAGTCCTTATTCTTATCGCAAATTCCTTAATCTTATCGCAAATTCCTCATTCTTATCGCAAAGTCCTCATTCTTATCGCAAATTCCTCATTCTTATTGCAAAGTCCTTATTCTTATCGCAAATTCCTCATTCTTATCGCAAATTCCTCATTCTTATTGCAAATTCCTTAATCTTATCGCAAATTCCTCATTCTTATCGCAAAGTCCTTATTCTTATCGCAAATTCCTTAATCTTATGGCAAATTCCTTAATCTTATCACAAATTCCTCATTCTTATCGCAAAATCCTTATTCATATCGCAAATTCCTTAATCTATTCGCAAATTCCTCATTCTTATCGCAAAGTCCTTATTCTTATCGCAAATTCCTCATTCTTATTGCAAAGTCCTTATTCTTATCGCAAATTCCCTAATCTTATCGCAAATTCCTCATTCTTATCGCAAAGTCCTCATTCTTATCGCAAAGTCCTCATTCTTATCGCAAATTCCTCATTCTTATTGCAAAGTCCTTATTCTTATCGCAAATTCCTCATTCTTATCGCAAATTCCTTAATCTTATCGCAAATTCCTCATTCTTATCGCAAAGTCCTTATTCTTATGGCAAATTCCTTAATCTTATCACAAATTCCTCATTCTTATCGCAAAATCCTTATTCTTATCGCAAAGTCTTTATTCTTATCGCAAAATCCTCATTCTTAGCGCAAATTCCTCATTCTTATCGCAAAGTCCTCATTCTTATCGCAAATTCCTCATTCTTATCGCAAAGTCCTCATTCTTATCGCAAATTCCTCATTCTTATCGCAAATTCCTTAATCTATTCGCAAATTCCTCATTCTTATCGCAAAGTCCTTATTCTTATCGCAAAGTCCTTATTCTTATCGCAAAATCCTCATTCTTAGCGCAAATTCCTCATTCTTATCGCAAAGTCCTCATTCTTATCGCAAATTCCTCATTCTTATCGCAAAGTCCTCATTCTTATCGCAAATTCCTCATTCTTATCGCAAAGTCCTCATTCTTATCGCAAATTCCTCATTCTTATCGCAAAGTCCTCATTCTTATCGCAAATTCCTCATTCTTATTGCAAAGTCCTTATTCTTATCGCAAATTCCTCATTCTTATCGCAAATTCCTTAATCTTATCGCAAATTCCTCATTCTTATCGCAAAGTCCTTATTCTTATGGCAAATTCCTTAATCTTATCACAAATTCCTCATTCTTATCGCAAAATCCTTATTCTTATCGCAAAGTCCTTATTCTTATCGCAAAATCCTCATTCTTAGCGCAAATTCCTCATTCTTATCGCAAAGTCCTCATTCCTATCGCAAATTCCTCATTCTTATCGCAAAGTCCTCATTCTTATCGCAAATTCCTCATTCTTATCGCAAATTCCTTAATCTATTCGCAAATTCCTCATTCTTATCGCAAAGTCCTTATTCTTATCGCAAAGTCCTTATTCTTATCGCAAAATCCTCATTCTTAGCGCAAATTCCTCATTCTTATCGCAAAGTCCTCATTCTTATCACAAATTCCTCATTCTTATCGCAAAGTCCTCATTCTTATCGCAAATTCCTCATTCTTATCGCAAAGTCCTCATTCTTATCGCAAATTCCTCATTCTTATCACAAAGTCCTCATTCTTATCGCAAATTCCTTATTCTTATCGCAAAGTCCTCATTCTTATCGCAAATTCCTCATTCTTATCGCAAATTCCTTAATCTTATCGCAAATTCCTCATTCTTATCGCAAAGTCCTTATTCTTATCCCAAATTCCTTATTCTTATCACAAAGTCCTTATTCTTATTGCAAATTCCTTATCACAAATTCCCTATTCTTATCGCATAATCCTTATTCTTATAAAAAACTCCTTATTCTTATCGCAAAATCCTTCTTCATATCACAAATTCCTTATTCTTATCGCAAATTCCTTCTTCATATCGCAAATTCCTTATCCTTATCGCATTTGAAGTTTCTCTTCCTTCGCCGAGATGGAAGGTAAAAGGCGGATTGAATAAATATTTAATTTTTGTGTTTGGAAACTTATTATTGCTCTAATGCCATTAGTGGACTATATGACACAGATCTTGGTGCTGAGGAGGCCATAGTTGCGCTAGTAGTAGGTTGCCTTATTTCCTTTCCTCACTGGGCTATTTTCCCTGTTGGAGCCCTTGGGCTTATGGCCACGACTGTAGTATTACCGACCATCCTTAATATCTGAGTATAGTCATACCTTCTCCATCACAAGAATCAATACTATACAGTGTTCTAGAAGTTTTATTCCAGCTGTGACTAAGTTGTGGAATGATCTTCCTAATCGGGTATTTGAATCTGTACAACTTCAAAAGTTCAAACTTGTAGCAAAGGTTTTTATGTTGAACAGTCTGACTCGAATCTCTTTTTATAGTGCATTTAAGAAAGATCTATGTTAATGTTAATGCTGTTCTTAAAATATTTTATTGTAATTGTTCATTACTTCTCTTTTAGTTTATTTATTTCCTTGTTTCCTTTCCTCACTGGGCTCTTTTTCCCTGTTGAAACCCTTTGGCTTATAGCATCCTGCTTTTCCTACTAAGGTTGTAGCTTAGCATGTAATAATAATAATAATGATAATAATAATAATAATAATAATAATGATGATGAAGATGATGATGATGATGATGATATGAAGTATATATATATTAGGTAAAATTGAAAAGCAAGATGGAAGAAATTAGTTCGCTAAGAGTGGGTTCATTTAGGGCCCAAAGGAACGCTGCAAAGACATCAGAGTAATGCTCACAGTGCACTCCTTAGGTGGACTGTTAGCAATGCCTATTGCCTCCCTAAGGGGCGATAGTCTTTGGAAATTGTCAGACTGCTGCGGTAGTTACAAGTGATTTGTTTTATCCCTGTTAGGGTTGATTCACAATACCTGTGGCTATGACTGACTGTCTAAGAGCCGCCATCCGGAAATAAGGTCCGAGAAATCTGTGTGTGTGTGTGTGTGTGTGTGTGTGTGTGTGTGTGCGCTACCGGTCCGGTCACGCTCCAGTCTCGGTTCGTTCTCGGTTCGGTCTATTTAATGGGGTGTTCACACTCTCGGTCCAATCAGTGTCTTGGCAAAATTGAAAATACATGGAAAAAGCATAATTGTATCTGAATATATTTCAGTGATACTAGGAAATGTATTTAGGCAGTGAACATTAGCCTTTTTTTTTTTTTTTTTGTACATATTAATATTTTGCTATCATGACCGGAGCGAGAATGGAGCGAGACCGGACCGGAGCGCCAGTGTGATTGCTCCCATTTAAAATCATTTAACAATATTTGACCGGACCGTTACTGGAGCGAGAGCGGAGCGGTACCGGACCGATAGTGTGAACCAGCCCTTATGGAGTGTTAAAAATTAGCTTCGTTCTCTTTTTCATGAACATTGATGATGGTGTTTATCTTGTTTGTTATTAAGGTTGTTAAAGACTGTCAGCGCATATTGATTAATAATGATGGACTATTATTAAATGGTCTTTGTGCCATGATCGTTTAAAATTATATATTATTATTGTCAATATTACTAGCTAAGCTGCAACCCTAATTGGGAAAGCAGGATACTATAAAACCGAGGGCTCCAAAAGGGGAAAAATATCCCAGTGATGAAAGGAAACAAGGAAATAAATAAACTACAAAAGAGGTAATAACATTTATCAAGAACAGTAACATCCCTAACAAATATCTTTCTTATATACTCTATAATTTATGTCTGTCTGATCAAAAAGAAAACATTCACTGCAGGTTTAAACCTTTGAAAGTTCCACTGATTCAACTACCTGATAGTGAAGATCATTCCACAACTTTGTCACAGCTGGAATAAAACTTCTAGAACACTGTGTAATATGATCCTTATGATGGAGAAAGTATGGTTATTCACAAATATTAAGGATTGTCAGTATATTGCAGTCGTGGCCATAAGCGCAAGGGCTCCAACATGGAAAAATAGCCTAGTGAGGAAAGGAAATAAGGAAACCTAACCAGTATATTAATCAAATCATCATCATCTCCTCCTACGCCTATTGACGCAAAGGGCCCCGGATAGATTTCTCCAGTCGTCCCTATCTTGCGCTTGTAATTCAATACTTCTCCATTTATCATGTCCTACTTCGCGCTTCATAGTCCTCAGCCATGTAGGCCTGGGTCTTCCAACTCTTCTAGTGCCTTTTGGAGACCAAGTGAACGTTTGGTGAACTAATCTCTCTTGAGGAGTGCGAAGAGCATGAATCGAGATATGTATATAAAAAAATCATTTCATGTCTTCAGAATCTTGATGTTGTTTTGACACATGCGTTTGCCACTTCCCTTGAATCCTTTCGATAAATTCAAACACAGCTTGACTTGGAAAAACCAATAAGGAGAAAGAGTGATTTCCTCAGATGAGGGAACTTTGATGTGGAATAGTTTGTACTGTGTTTTTCTACATTTATTTTCACAGCGGCTGTCAGATTTGAAAATTCAAAACTGATTCGGAATTTTTTTTTTCTTTTAAAGATATTTCATACAATTAGATGGCCTATAATAAAAGTAAAATACCATAGCAGAAGTCAGTCTGCTATCACGCGATCAGTTATGATCTGCATTCTTAATTAAAGTGTTAAATTTTAATATTTAGCTAAATAACTTAATTTTACACTAAAATGGATTTTATTTCTCCGTTATCAATAAAATTGTAAAACTTACACATACATAAACACACACATATTATATATACATATATAGCCTATCAATCTATTTATATATATGTGTTTATGTACATGTGTGTATATATATATATATATATATATATATATATATATATATATATATGTGTGTGTGTGTGTGTGTATGTATATACATATGGATATATTTATTAGTCTATTTATATATTTGTATAATTATCTGCTATCTCTATCTATCTATCTATCTATCTATCTATCTATATATATATATATATATATGTGTGTGTGTGTGTGTGTGTGTGTGTATGTATATACAGTCTACATACACACATTATATATCTTTATGTGTGTATATATATATACAGTATAGATATATATATATATATATATATATATATATATATATATATATATATATATATATATATATCTTGTCGCGCTAGTATTGTATGAACGGATTTCTATATAAAAATGGATGAGAATGAAAGAAATGAAAGTAAAGGTTAGCTCAAATTTCAAGTATGAGAATCCGGAAAGACATATTTCATAGAGATTCAGAGCTCAGGTGTCTTCTCCATGCGAAATGTATACAATATTCTATTCCTAAGGCTCTGAGTATACATGTACAATTATGTATATATGTAAGTCCCGTTAATCAATCCGTTTTATTCCCTGCAAGGGGTCGAGATGGGAGGAGGAGAGGTAGGAGGAGGAGGAGGAGGAGGATGAGGAGAGGTAGGAGGAGGAGGAGGAGAAGGAGGAGGTATCAAGTGATGGTTTAGGCTTGCAGGGATTTACGATGCCTCCACTTCCTTGGTCTCCTTATCTCCTTATCTCCCATATCCTGACCTCCTCCCACCACCCATCCTATCTTAAGGATAACGATAGCAGCAACTCTTCCTCCTCCTCCTCCTCCTCCTCCAGCTCTCTCCCCTGCCCTGCCATACCCCCGTGATCCTTGTCACATACTTCTCGAACACAACACTTGAATATCTGTGCCCTCATTATGGCATCATAAAGATTCTCTTCTCAAAATTCTATCATCGGTCGAACAAACATGAAAAGCTTCCTCGAGTGCATCTTGGGGTTAGGGGGGGAGGAGGGGTTGAGATTTGGGGGTCGGGGGGGGGGAGTTGGGGATGAGCATTGAGAAAATGGTAGCGGTGGTTTTGGAAAGAAGGGCTGGAGGTGGTTTATAGGAAGGTTCGAGTAGTCTCTCTCTCTCTCTCTCTCTCTCTCTCTCTCTCTCTCTCTCTCTCTCTCTCTCTCTCTCTCTCAGGTGTCTTAAGAAAATGATTTCGTTATTTGACTTTTTGCAGTCTATCACTTTTCTTCGTTCATTTTTCCAATTGCCAAATTGTCTGCCTTTTTTGTCGCCTAACTCTTTTACTCTTTTTCAACATTTAAAAAGTATCTCTCTCTCTCTCTCTCTCTCTCTCTCTCTCTCTCTCTCTCTCTCTCTCTCTCTCTCTCTCGTGGTCTAAAGAAAATTATTTCGTTATTTGACTTTTTGCAGTCTGCGACTTTTCTTCGTTTATTTTTCCAATTGCCAAATTGTTTGCCTTTTTGTAACTCTTTTTCAACATTTAAAACGGATTGCTTGTCTCTCTCTCTCTCTCTCTCTCTCTCTCTCTCTCTCTCTCTCTCTCTCTCTCTCTCTCATGGTCTAAAGAAAGTTATTTCGTTATTTGACTTTTTGCAGTCTGTGACCTTTCTTCGTTTATTTTTCCAATTGTCAAATTGTTTGCCTTTTTGTAACTTTTTCAACATTTAAAACGGATTGCTTCTCTCTCTCTCTCTCTCTCTCTCTCTCTCTCTCTCTCTCTCTCTCTCTCTCTCTCTCTCTCTCTCTCTCGGGTCTCTTAAGAAAATTATTTCCTTATTTTTACTTTTTGCAGTCTGTGACTTTTCTTCGTTTATTTTTCCAATTGCCAAATTGTTTGCCTTTTTGTAACTTTTTCAACATTTAGAACGGATTGCCTCTCTCTCTCTCTCTCTCTCTCTCTCTCTCTCTCTCTCTCTCTCTCTCTCTCTCTCTCTCTCGTGGTCTAAATAAAATTATTTCGTTATTTGACTTTTTAGTCTGTGACTTTTCTTCGTTTATTTTTCCAATTGCCAAATTGTTTGCCTTTTTGTAACTCTTTTTCAACATTTAAAACGGATTGCTTTTCTCTCTCTCTCTCTCTCTCTCTCTCTCTCTCTCTCTCTCTCTCTCTCTCTCTCTCTCTCTCTCTGTCAAACAGTTCGTTTGTGTCGACCTTGTTAAGCTAAGTAATTTGAGGAATGGTGTGCAATGATCACAATAGCCATTATTTAAGCATAGAAAAATGCATCGCACAGCTTTTTCCTTGATGAAAATTCAAGTTAAAAAAAGTCTATACATTATTATTCAAGGGTCAAAAGGTACTCTAGAAATATTAATTATTAAAAGGCGTCCAAATAGTTTATTTTAAAGTAAGGGAAAAATTATAATGGCGTAATATATTTATGGAAAACCTGAAGGCGCAGATAACATTCTGATGGTTATTGCAACACAACTGTGACCTCAAAAAGAACATCGTTTGATTATAAAAGTGTAGAATTTCAAGAAGCTTTTAGAAGGCCCAAGTTAGTTCCTTGACAGAAAAATCCTCAAAATTAGTTTTATAAATTTGCTATTTTTTTTTAATAGCTTCTGTGGGTGAAGACGTCTCATTAAAATCAACATGAAAATATATAATTACCTCGGAATGGTTCAAAAGAACGAAAGATTTTAGAAGGCCCAAGTTAGTTCCTTGACAAAAAAAAAAAAAAAGAAAATCTCAAAATTAGTTTAACAAATTTGCTCTTTTTTAAATAACTTCTGTAGGTGAAGACATCTCATTAAAGTCAACGTGAAAATATATGGTTGCCCCGAACTGGTTCGAAAGACCGAAATATTTTAGGAGGCCCAAGTGACTTGCTTGACAAAAAATCCTCAAAATTAGTTTTACAATTTACTGTTTTTTTTAAATAATTTCTGTAGGTGAAGACGTCTCATTAAAATCAATATGAAAATATATAATTCCCCCGAATTGGTTAAGGAAATACGAAAGATTTAATGTAATTTATATCGAAAAACATTGAGATAAGTTAATATCAATATCGTAATTTGAAAAAAGTGGCCAGAGATTCAGTGCCTGGAAAATTGACTGATATCCCAGAAGGAAATAGTTCAGCTTTGGATTAAAGAAGAAAGAACTGGTTTGCCAACAAAGTACCAATACTAATATGAAAGCTCTGAAAACCACTGGGAAGGATTTGTATGTGGTCTCGAGTTATATGGGAAATTAGGCGGAAAGTGTCTTGAACTTCAAAAACAACAAAATCTAACAAATGAAGGAGATGAGTTAAGAAATTTTACAAAATACTGAGAAGAGACAGAGAAGAAAAAGAAAAGGAAAGAGAGCGAGACAGAAGAAAAAGAAAAGGAAAGAGAGCGAGACAGAAGAAAAAGAAAAGGAAAGAGAGCGAGACAGAAGAAAAAGAAATAGAACGAGACAGTGAGGAAAATGAACAGAGAGAACAAAAATATTAGTTTACTAGAGAGAGAGAGGGAAATAGAGACAAGAAATGATAGGGAAGAACAAATTTTAAAATGTTGCAGATGAAGATGGAACTGTAGCTAGAGTACATCTCCCAAGGCTTCTAGTTTTTAATGATAAGAAGGAATTTCTAACGTTGGAACGTTTATGTTATTATTAATTATTATTATTATTATTATTATTATTATTATTATTATTATTATTATTATTATTATTATTATTACTAGCTAAGCTACAACCCTAGTTGGAAAAGAAGGATGCCCAAGGGCCCCAACATGGAAAATTTCCCAGTGAGGAAAGGAAACAAGTACGATACTTGGCTTAAATATTGAATTTTAAGTAGAATTTTTCCCACAACCACAAATTCTATTGGAATGGGTTCTGTCGAAGATATAGCTTTATGAGGACTATTATCAGAGACTTGTGTATGCGACCCGTCTAAAGTGACGGGCAAAAATTTAGATAGATATGCACTTACAACTACACGCACTCCCCTCCCACCAGGGTATGACTACTCCCTCTCACCCTAGGGATGGGGAGAGCTAGGCGTGACCAGAAATATATATTTGTGTCTATATATATAGCTATATATATAGCTGTATATATATATATATATATATATATATATATATATATATATATATATACTGTATATATATATATATATATATATATATATATATATATATATATATATATATGACCCATAGATTATCTCTGCCAGGCCTACATGGCTGAGAGCCATGAAGCATGAAGTAGGAGATGATGAATGGAGAAGTATTGAATTAAAATAGGGGAGATAAACGCTTTTATATCAGATTCCTATTTCATCCTCTAACTTCTTTGGCCATATTTATTTTCCTCTGTACAGTCTTCATTAGTTATGTTTTTAAGGAATTCCATTATATTTAATTTAGAGACTTAATTGCAACGAAAAGGCGCAATTAAGGATGAATGTCTTGATAACTTATTACAGTGGTAAGAATGATAAGACGGAATTTCATTTTATCCAATTAAATATGTGAACAATATGATCGAAAATAGACCTATAAGCACATTCCCGAAGAATTATACCATATATAATTTAGTTACACAAAATGTGTTTCTACAATATATAATTTAGAAGTTGGGGAGTGGCACAAAATCTGTTTCTACGAATGGATGGAAATTTATTGAAAAGCGGGTTTGTTGATGAGGAAAAATTGGATCAGATTCAGCTCAATCATATAAATGATGAATAAATGTCAGTAATCATATTTCAGTGAATATAAAATCTCATTATCGGATTTCATTAGGAACTGGAATCATTAGAAGCTTGTGTACGATTCGTATTTTTTTTTTTTCTATTTACGTAATGCGAGTGTTTTTAACAGCCGTTCCGGTAGTTCCAATGCAGCAGTATGGATAGAAAATGACAGATGTTCTGAAAGCAGGAAAGTTATTGAGAATTGGGTGAAAATCAAGGCAATATTGTGTTTATGTATAATAAATTTCTACCTCATACTAGGATCGAACCCTATAGTCGATTTCTTTTATCGAGGCAGATTTGCACCGACTCGCAGCGGTGCCCTTTTAGCTCGGAAAAGTTTCCTGATCGCTGATTGGTTAGAATTATCTCGTCCAACCAATCAGCGATCAGGAAACTTTTCCGAGCTAAAAGGGCACCGCTGCGAGTCGGTGCAAATCTGCATCGCTAAAGAAATTGACTAAAGTCTCTGGTATGAGACTGTGGTCTCACCAGGTAAATCTTGAACTGCAGCTAGTACTTAGGTTCCGACTGCTTTTATATTAGAGCCTCTGGTAGCGTGATTGGTAAGCGACCTTGTCTTTTATTTGGGTTGGATCCCAGTATGAGGTAGAAATTTATTTTTTTTTATTGAGAATTGATTTCAAAATGAGTGAAATAATTCCATATCATGCAGGTTTCATGTAATGGTATAATCATTCAAACCACATTGTTTTGGATGATAGTTTTGATGTTGAAAATTATAGCAATAATGATAATTTCTTCCACTTTGATTACAGTCAAACAAGTAACGAATCGAAATTAAAAAATGGGTTACTTGAAGAAAGACATCCATTCTACAACTAAAGATGTCCTTATATACGCCCAATATACACCTAAAAAATTCCTCAAATACGTCCAATAAACGCCTGAAGATGTTCTTAAATACGCCCAATATACACCTAAACAATTCCTCAAATACGTCCAATAAATGTCTAAAGATGTCCTTAAATACGCCCAATATACACCTAAAGAATTCCTCAAATACGTCCAATAAATTCCTAAATATGTCCTTAAATACGCCCAATGTACACCTAAAGAATTCTTCAAATACGTCCATTAAACCCCTAAAGATTTCCTGAAAGACACCCAATATACAACTAAAGATGTCCTTAAATACGCCCAATATACACCTAAGGAATTCCTCAAACACGTCCAATAAACGCCTAAAGATGTCCTGAAAGACAGCCAATATACAACTTAAGATGTCCTTAAATACGCCCAATGTACACCTAAAGAATTCCTCAAATACGTCCAATAAACCCCTAAAGATTTCCTGAAAGACACCCAATATACAACTAAAGATGTTCTTAAATACGCCCAATATACACTTAAGGAATTCCTCAAACACGTTCAATAAACCCCTAAAGATGTCCTGAAAGACAGCCAATATATAACTTAAGATGTTCTTAAATACGCCCAATATACACCTAAGGAATTCCTCAAACACGTTCAATAAACCCCTAAATGTTGCCTGAAAGACACCCAATATACAACTAAAGATGTCCTTAAATACGCCCAATATACACCTAAAGAATTCCTCAAACACGTCCAATAAACCCTTAAAGATTTCCTGAAAGACACCCAATATACAACTAAAGATGTCCTTAAATACGCCCAATATACACGTAAGGAATTCCTCAAACACGTCCAATAAACGCCTAAAGATGTCCTGAAAGACAGCCAATATACAACTTAAGATGTCCTTAAATACGCCCAATATACACCTAAGGAATTCCTCAAACACGTCCAATAAACGCCTAAAGATGTCCTGAAAGACAGCCAATATACAACTTAAGATGTTCTTAAATACGCCCAATATACACCTAAGGAATTCCTCAAACACGTTCAATAAACCCCTAAATGTTGCCTGAAAGACACCCAATATACAACTAAAGATGTCCTTAAATACGCCCAATATACACCTAAAGAATTCCTCAAACACGTCCAATAAAACCTTAAAGATTTCCTGAAAGACACCCAATATACAACTAAAGATGTCCTTAAATACGCCCAATATACACCTAAGGAATTCCTCAAACACGTCCAATGAACGCCTAAAGATGTCCTGAAAGACAGCCAATATACAACTTAAGATGTCCTTAAATACGCCCAATATACACCTAAGGAATTCATCATACACGTCCAATAAACCCCTAAATATTGCCTGAAAGACACCCAATATACAACTAAAGATGTCCTTAAATACGCCCAATATACACCTAAGGAATTCCTCAAACACGTCCAAGGAACGCCTAAAGATGTCCTGAAAGACAGTCAATATACAACTTAAGATGTCCTTAAATACGCCCAGTATACACTTAAAGAATTCCTCAAATATGTCCAATAAACCCCTAAAGATTTCCTGAATCCGAAAGACGCCTAATATACAACTTGAGATGTCCTTAAATACACCCAATATACACCTAAGGATTTCCTCAAATGCTTTCAATAAACGCCTACAGATGTGAATCCGAAAGACACCCAATATACAACTTAGGATGTCCTTAAATACGCCCAATATACACCTAAAGAATTCCTCAAATACGTCCAGTAAACGCCCAAAGATGTTCTTGAAAACACCCAATATACAACTAAAGATATCCTTAAATACGCCAAATTTACACGTAAAGATGGCATTAGAGATGCCCAATATACAACAAAAGATGCTCTCAAATTTATATTCTTATTAGAAGGAAGATTTCAGAAAAGATTTGCCAGCCACTTGTATCTGATGTTCCTTTGGTTTACAGTGCTGCATATAGGATAATCTTTGAGAAGAAAGTTGCCTTCTGATATCCATCTTACCATCTACGTAGAAAATTGCCATTCCTAGATGTTCGCGTCTAGAAACACGAAGTTAGAACAAAAGATTTTGCTAAGAACACATCTAGAGAGATGTATCCTTCAAATCGACCTGACGCAAGACATAACAATAACTGCTATCCGTTGTCACTCGTGCAAGAATTTTGGAGAAATGTTTATTCCGTATCATTTTCAAATTTTCCTCGAGAATTGAAGATTTTACCTTAAATGGTGTAATGAAACTAGAACTTGCATGAAGCATTTCCCAACTTTGATTTCCTTTAAAAGGAACTGAGAAAAAAAAAACTATATCCATTTCCAGAAAGCTTCAAACACAAGTGTTACCTCTGAAATTCAGTCCGATCGCTACTCTGATTTCATGTTAGGGTTAATTCAACATGTCTCAGAAGTCAGTGCAAGGAAAGCAAAGTTGCCTTAAGAATATTGTTACAGTGTTAACCTCGCCAATGGAAAGTAAAATGTGGAAGAATTCACTTGTAAATTTCTCCTGTTTATTTATTTTTTTTTTTTTCATCTTTAGTAAATTTAATTTCATAAGAGTCGGTGGATTTGATTTTTCTTTTTAATTAATATTAGCTTGTAAAGTTTACAGAAATTAAAATTTTTAAAGTCTATCGGAAGTTATGTATTTTATATATCATATAAATTTCAACTGTAATTTTTTTTTTGGCAAAGTTAATTTTCACAAGTTAATGACTTTTTAAAAAGTTTTTGTTTTTAATTGATATTAGAATGTAAAGTTTGCCGACTGTTTGATTTTTAACTTTATCTATTGGAAGTTATATATTTTCATATATCATATAAATTTCTACTACTATTTTTTATTATTCGTTATCATTTGCAAAGTTAATTACATTTTAATCTATGAATTTTAAAGATTTTTTGTTTTTACTTTATATTATCTCGTAAAGTTTACCGAATTTTTTATTTTTAACTTAATCTGTTGGGAGTTATATGTTATTATATATCAGCGGCATTGCTTGAAAAAGGCTATTAGATTTTTTTTTTGTTCGTACTTAATCTACCATAGCAATTTTATGGCTTTTTTTCTTTTTTTAGATATGTTTAACACTGCTATGTACAATTTATTCGGTTGCAAATTTTATTCAATTTAACCATTTATAAGGGAATCAAGTTTTTAGAAAAACGTTTTATGATTTATGGCCCTTCGCAAACTTTTTCGACTAATGTTTGTTGAAATATGATCATGGGCTGTTGAAAGTGGTCTCTTATCAGTTATATTCCAGTGCAAAGTTCACAAACTCTTTCCATTATTAAGTGATATTAAGTAGTGCTTTAGAATTTATATTTGACTATTGAAGTAATCCTCCTTAGCAGTTGGGAAGTACATTATATACAGTAATTTGTGTTATGTCGCAAAATTTACTGAATTTTATTGTAACCAAATAGATTGCTATTTGAAAAAAAAAAATTTTATGATTCATATTTAACTCTTGAAATTTTATTTTTCGATGCCATTGAAATAGAAAGAGTAATTGAAAATTGTAGGCTGTCTACATTTAATTGAATCTTATGCATGATCCCTTGGAAATATTAATTGAGAAGTTGTATAGTTTAAAGGCCACTCATGAATGGCAGAGGCAAGGGACAGTGACATTGCCCTAGAGACTGGCCAGACATAATTTACATATGATCAGCGCCCAAGCCGCTCTCCATGCAAGCTAGGAACAGGGAGGGCCAGGCAATGGCTGCTGATGACTCAACAGGTAGACTTATAGGCTCCCCCAAATCCCCATCCGTAGCTCATGAGGATGGAGAGGTTGCAGATACCAAAGGAACTAACGAGTTTGAGCGGGATTCGAACAACCCCAATCTGGCAATTACCAGTCAGGGACGTTACCAAATAGGCCACCATATATTTCCGTATTAGCTATTGTTACCGACAAGTCTTGATTAGAAAATTATAGAAATTGGTCATCAAACGTTCACCCAG
>NC_090757.1:2659006-2661506 GCF_036898095.1 Palaemon carinicauda
AATAATAATAATAATAATAATAATAATAATAATAATAATAATAATAATTGTTCCTTTAATCTGAAAGACAGAGTTCTTCATCCTGCGAGTTGTCATCGTAACACCAGCCAAGCCACCTCTTCTCATGTTGCATCTTTAGAAATAAGATAAACTTCGGTTTATTTGTTACAATGGGATATTTATTTCCTGAAAACTATTTAACTATTCCAAGGAAATCTTTCCTTTTATAGTTATAAATTTAATTTACTTTTATTCTTTATTTATAACAAACGATATTCGGCGTCAATGACTTCGATGTCAGGATGCCAGAAAAATCCAAATCAATCAATCAACCTTTCATTCTACCTGGCTAACAAATTCTCTTATGTGTAATATCTCATTTAACCTGCTATATTAACACCCCCTGCCTTATTGTGCCCCTTTTTTAACTATGGGATGTTTGTCTCGTAAACCTTTGTATTAAAAGCATGCGCTGCTGGGAGGAAGGACGCTGGTAACTGGTACGGCACAGAAACATACGCTACCGGGGTCTAAGCAATGTCAGGCAGCGCAGCTGATCTGGATTACGGTCTACCTAAAGCCAAAGCAAAGTTCTTCAAAAAGAAGGCAGCCATGCTTACCCCATACAAATGAAAAAAAAAAAAAAAAAAAAAAACATGTTAATAGAAGAAGAGGAAAAATTAACTTCTGAATTATACTTTAAAAACTGAATTTTACTTCAACTGCTGATTTTTACTTGAACTGCCAAATCTTACTGTCGGCTGAATTGTACTTTATCTTCCAAATCTTACTTTAACGGCTGATAACGGCTGAATCTTACTTCGGCTTCCGATTCTTACTTCAATTAGTGAATCTTACGTTAACTGCTGAATCCTACTTCAACTACTGAATCTTACTTTGACTACTGAATCTTACTCTAACTGCTGAATCTTACTTTAACTATTGGATCTTACTTCAACTGCTGAATCGTGAAAGAGCCCCTTCCATAAAACGTCCCCCAACATTAGATATTCATTCGCACGGAAAGTTCAAGCAACAGGTCATCTTTCACATCATATAGCCAACAATGTTTATAGTAGACCTCATTACTTTCGAAATTTTACAAACATTTAACCAGCCTATCGTTATCCTTTGACTCTATATTGACCAATTAGTAATATATCACTATATCACTTATTTATCCTTTTACCACGATCATCTTTTTTGTAGTTCATATTTCCATTTTTCTCGGTCGTTCTATTCTACTTAAGTGGTATTTGCTACATCAACCATTCAGCTTTATGGTTTCAACTAATTTTTTCATTTCATTCTGATTGGCGACTTTTTTTTCTTCACTATGCCCAATCATTAGGTCTACTTTATAGTTCAGAAACATTCCTCCTCCCATATATATATATATATATATATATATATATATTTAAATTATATCATCATCATCAATCATCATTATCATCATCATCATCTCCTACGCACATTGACGTAAAGGGCCTCAGTTAGATTTCGCTAATCGTCTCTGTCTTCAGTTTTAAATCAATACTTTTCCACTCATCATCTCCGACTTCACGCTTCATAGTCCTCAGCCATGTAGGCCTGGGTCTTCCAACTCTTCTAATGCCTTGTGGAGCCCAATTAAATGTTTGGTAAACTAATCTCTCTTGGGGAGTGCGAAGATCATGCCAAAATCATATCCATCTACCCCTCACCATGATCTCATTCATATATGGCACTCGATTAATCTCTTAAAGTTTCATTTCTAATCCTGTCCTGCCATTTAACTCCCAATATTCTTCTGAGGGCTTGTTCTCAAATCTACAAAATCTGTTGGATATTGTTTCATTGTCATACCATGACTCATATCCATACTGTCACTAAACTGATATATATCCTGATTTTTATGTGTAATTTCAGACGATTTGATTTCCAAATTTTATTAAAACTTGTCATTTTCTGATATGCTTTCAATCTTTCATTAAATTCCAGTCCTAAAGACCCTGTATTAGAGATCATAGTTCCTAAATATTTAAATGATTCTACCTCATTAATCCTTTCTTCTTCCGGTGATATTTCATCTTCCATTGCATATTCCGGTCTCATCATCTCTGTCTTTCTTCTATTTATCTTGGACCAAACCTCCTAATATTTCATGCATCCTGGTAAGCAAGCATTGCAAATCCTGTGATGTTCTACTGATAAGGACAGCGTCTTCAGCATACTCTAGGTCAGCTAATTTCCTATTTCCAATCTAGTCCAATCCTTCTCTGCCATCTCCAACTGTTCTATGCTTTACAAAATCTATGAGGAGGATAAACAGCATAGGTGACAGCACATGCCTTTGGAGTACTCCCTTGTTCACTGGAAATTAATTTGATAGAACTTAACTAACATTAACTTTGCACTTACTATGCTCATGAATAGACTTAATCAAATTTACATATTGAAGCGGAACTCTCCACAAAACTGGCCGGTGCACACTATCAAAGGCTTTTTCATAGTCCACAAA
>NC_090757.1:2666506-2676506 GCF_036898095.1 Palaemon carinicauda
AGCTCCAACATGGAAAAACAAATATTGAAGATTGGTCACTGAACGTCGCTATGGTCTCACGATTCATTATTGTTATTATTATTATTGTTATTATTATTATTATTATTATTATTATTATTATTATTATTCTTCTTCCTAGCTAAGTTACAACCTTAGTTGGAAAAACAGGATGCCATAACCCCAAAGATTCTCGCAGAGAAAAGTATCCCAGTTATAAAAGGAAATAAGGAAATAAATTATATGAGAAGTAATGAATGAAGAATATAAAATATCTTAAGATTAGTAACAACGTTGAAATTAATCTGTCATATATAAATTATGAAGAGATTCTTAGATAAGCCTGTTCAACATGAAAACATTCACTGCAAGTTTGAACTTCTGAAGTTCCACCGATTCAACTAGCTGTTTATGATCATTCCACAATCTGGTCACGGCGGGAATAAAACTTATAGAAACCTGTGTAGTATTAGTTATACAAAGATTTATTATATGAAGTTTGAATGTTATTCCGCAATGGGTTATTTATATATTCTAAAGCCGGATGATTTAGTCATTCTCGATTCTGTCCTTGTAAGTTACTCGTTTGTTAGTCATCACTAATGAAAACATTCTTTAGTTGTTTTTTATAAGATGGGTTCTAAGAGTACGGAATGTGAATGAATTACAGAGATATTAATGTTAATTCTTATTCTTGGTAAGATTATATCTGCCACACTTATTTTCCTACTCTTTTTAGGGTCTAATTTTTATTCCAACTTATTTTGAGGGATCTAGATTTTAAAGTGTCATTTGTCTTCCTTAACTCAAAAGAAACTCTTTTTCTTACAATTTTTCCATTTCAGATTTTGCCTTAAACTTTGAAACAAAATATTTTTTTCGGAGTTGTAGCGGCTCTCCCACGTATCCAATCTTATCCCATATCCTTCGAGACAAATTTAACTCTTCGGGGAAGGATAGCTGTGGTTGTTTTAAACACGCTCCTGTTACACACACGATATCTTTCGTGATATATGCTGAGGGGTAGTAAGACTGTGATACAACTACAGGTAAAATTATCTGGTATATTACTTGCAGGGTATATCCCAAGTAGAAAGCTGCCACTTGCAGGATATATCACAAGTAGAAAGCTGCCACTTGCAGGATATATCACAAGAAGAAAGCTGCCACTTGCAGGAAATATCCCAAGTAGAAAGCTGTCACTTGCAGGAAATATCCCAAGTAGAAAGCTGCCACTGGCAGGATATATCCCAAGTAGAAAGCTGCCACTTGCAGGAAATATCCCAAGTAGAAAGCAGCTACTTGCAGGAAATATCCCAAGTAGAAAGTTGCCACTTGCAGGAAATGTCCCAAGTAGAAAGCTGCCACTTGCAGGAAATATCCCTTGTAGAAAGCGGTCACTTGCTGGATATATCACAAGTAGAAAGCTGCCACTGGCAGGATATATCCCAAGTAGAAAGCTGCCACTTGCAGGAAATATCCCAAGTAGAAAGTTGCCACTTGCAGGAAATATCCCAAGTAGTAAGCGGCCACTTGCAGGAAATATCCCAAGTAGAAAGCTGCCACTTGCAGGAAATATCCCAAGTAGTAAGCGGCTACTTGCAGGAAATATCCCAAGTAGAAAGCTGCCACTTGCAGGATATATCACAAGTAGAAAGCTGCCACTTGCAGGATATATCACAAGAAGAAAGCTGCCACTTGCAGGAAATATCCCAAGTAGAAAGCTGTCACTTGCAGGAAATATCCCAAGTAGAAAGCTGCCACTGGCAGGATATATCCCAAGTAGAAAGCTGCCACTTGCAGGAAATATCCCAAGTAGAAAGCAGCTACTTGCAGGAAATATCCCAAGTAGAAAGTTGCCACTTGCAGGAAATGTCCCAAGTAGAAAGCTGCCACTTGCAGGAAATATCCCTTGTAGAAAGCGGCCACTTGCTGGATATATCACAAGTAGAAAGCTGCCACTGGCAGGATATATCCCAAGTAGAAAGCTGCCACTTGCAGGAAATATCCCAAGTAGAAAGTTGCCACTTGCAGGAAATATCCCAAGTAGTAAGCGGCCACTTGCAGGAAATATCCCAAGTAGAAAGCGGCCACTTGCTGGATATATCACAAGTAGAAAGCTGCCACTAGCAGGATATATCCCAAGTAGAAAGCTGCCACTTGCAGGAAATATCCCAAGTAGAAAGCGGCTACTTGCAGGAAATATCCCAAGTAGAAAGCGGCTACTTGCAGGAAATGTCCCAAGTAGAAAGCTGCCACTTGCAGGAAGTATCCCAAGTAGAAAGCGACCACTTGCAGGAAATATCCCAAGTAGTAAGCGGCCACTTGCAGGAAATATCCCAAGTAGAAAGCTGCCACTTGCAGGACATATCAGTAGAAAGCTGCCACTTGCAGGAAATATCCCAAGTAGAAAGCTGCCACTTGCAGGAAATATCCCATGTAGAAAGCGGCCACTTGTAGGAAATATCCCAAGTAGAAAGGTTCCACTTGCAGGAAATATCCCAAGTAGAAAGCGGCCACTTACAGGAAATATCCCTTGTAGAAAGCGGCCACTTGCAATATCCCAAGTAGAAAGCTGCCACTTGCAGGAAATATCCCAAGTAGAAAGCTGCCACTTGCAGGAAATATTCCAAGTAGAAAGCTGCCACTTGCAGGAAATATCCCAAGTAGAAAGCTGCCACTTGCAGGAAATATCCCAAGTAGAAAGCTGCCACTTGCAGGAAATATCCCAAGTAGAAAGCTGCCACTTGCAGGAAATATCCCAAGTAGAAAGCTGCCACTTGCAGGAAATATCCCAAGTAGAAAGCTGCCACTTGCAGGAAATATCCCAAGTAGAAAGCTGCCACTTGCAGGAAATATCCCTAGTAGAAAGCTGCCACTTGCAGGAAATATCCCAAGTAGAAAGCTGCCACTTGCAGGAAATATCCCAAGTAGAAAGCTGCCACTTGCAGGAAATATCCCAACTAGAAAGCTGCCTTAAGGAACTTCCATCAGGACGACATGGCCATCTCACCCCAAAATAGATTTTTCCTATGTCAAAATCCCTTTCTTTTCTTCGAACACGGCAGCGAGTTACCTAACTGTCTCGCAGTGTAACTTTAATTAGAATAACCGAACACTCTTCATCCGGCCGTCGAGAGGATTCACGAAGGACCTTCGGAAACGGGGGAATGGAAGTTTGTTGTTAACGTGTTTATTTTTTTTTTTTTTAGTTCATTTGTATAGTTACTCGGTGATTTTTCAGTGAGAGAGTTCATCCCTGTACACTATAGTGAATAGACCATAGCAAGATTTTAAGTAACGCGGTTGAAATGTTTAGGTTTGGTTTCAACGAATTAGAAACTCTGTAGATTGTGTACACCAATATTTTGTGTTTGTTTACCTTTCGCAACTGGCCTCCCCGGTCCCAATGATGGGCACCATGGCATATATTCCATTTAATTATAGCTCATTATAAGAAATAAAATTAACTGGTTGATAAATTATTGTGATTCCATTTTTTTTCCTTTTTTTTAGTGTCTAGAGATTTTGAACTGAAGTGAAAAAATTTGATCTTAACTAACTTGTTCCTTTATCTTTACATCTCTGAATAACATGTAAGTTTCATCACCGAATCTTTTATGTAAGTGCATATAAATAGTAAATGTAGTATTTATAGAAGTGCCTCAGGATGTTCACAGAAGGAAAATTATTCATATAAAGATATTGTATTCTCTTCTTCCCTCTGTGCTCCATTATTATTATTATTATTATTATTATTGTTGTTATTATTATTATTATTATTATTATTATTATTATTATTATTATTATTATTATTATTATTATTATCCCTTGCTAGAAAAGCTGTATGCTACAACCCTAAGGGTTCCAACGAAAAAATCAGATCATTTTGGATAGGAAATAGAGAAATAACAAATAATACCGTAATTGACCTGTCATACCAAACCTAGAAAAAGAGATTTATGTAAACCTGTTCAACAAAAACACATTTTCATCAAGTTTGAACTTCTGAAGTTTCAACTATTCAACCACCAGATTTAGAAAATCATTCCATAACTTGGTCACAGCTGGAATAAAACTTCTATTATTATTATTATCATTATTATTATTATTTGCTAAGCTATAACCCTAGTTGGAAAAGCAGAATGCTATAAGCATAGAGGCTCCAACAGGGAAAATATCCCAGTGAGGAAAGTAAATAATGAAAAATAAAATATTTTAAGAACAGTAACATTAAAATAAATATCTCCTATACAAAATATAAAAACTTTAAAAAAAAAAAAAGAGGAAAAGAAATAAGATAGAATAGAGTGCCCGGGAAGACTGTTATAGCTAGCCTCATACCTATTACTATGTACTGTATGGTACAATCCAGGAAGATCTGGATGTAAAGGATGGCCAAAATTATGAAAAATCTTATGCAATAAAAACAAAAGAAATTTGTAATTCTTCCTTGATGAGGTATTTCCATTACTGACTTTAAAGTCAAGTTATCCCCATCTCCCCCACGCCCTCCTCATCACTCTTCCATTTTCTTGTTTTCCTCGATTTGGTCAAGAACAGGGTATTGAGTTGCTCTTCCCATTTTGGTCTTTAAAACAAATCTCATCTAAAAGCTACAGTGAATTCTTACTCCAATCAACGGCAATAAATGGCTTTAAAAGGTGTAATGGAGGGAGTTTAATAGCCTTTACGATTGGAGATATGGTCTCCCTCTTTTAGAATCCAGTCATCATTATTCTCTTCGTCCGTCTGGGTGACTGACGAGGTTCTTGGCCCGAGAGACAATAAATCATCAGGAGATGATCTGCCGCGATCATCTTTTAGTTCCTGATGGCTGCACAGCCGGAGGTAGGAAATAATGTAAAGAAAGGGCATGAGGATTTGAAATTTATTTCGGTGTGTCCTTAGAGGAGTACTTGGACTTACTCATATTATTATTATTATTATTATTATTATTATTACTTGCTAAGCTACAATCCTAGTTGGAAAAGCAGGATGCTATAAACGCACGGGCTCCAACAGGGAAAATAACCCATTGAGGAAAGGAAACAAGGAAAAATAAAATATTCTAAGAAGAGTAACAACATTAAAATAAATATTTCCTATACAACTATGGAAACTTAATACACTACATTACTAGTGTAGGCGACCCGTCAGGAATTACGACTAAGTATTTAGATAGATATGCGTACATGCACACGCATATTCAACCCTTTCCACCCCCTCCCTCTTCTCTGTCTCCCCACCAGAGAGGCGAGAAGACACCGAGTAATCATACGTCTAGCAATAAAGGTCAGTGTGACCGGAAATATGTATATATATATATATATATATATATATATATATACATATATATATATATATATATATATATATATATATATATATATATATTTATCATTGAAGGCGATAGCATTAGTTGCGTCAATCTGTTTCCTATAGGAAATCTACATTAGAGAGCAAAGCTATCCCAAAAGCATATATGTGTGTATATATATATATATATATATATATATATATATATATATATATACACATATACACACACACACACACACATATATATATATATATATATATATATATATATATATATATATATATATATATATATATATATATATATCTCCAGACACTTGCTCTTTATTGTATAAAGGAGAATAATATATGTGTTGGCTTTCTGTCTACAATAGAATGCGTTAAAATATTTAAACTATGTAAAACTAGCTTAAACCTTTTAGCGAGACTCAAAATATGAAAATTTTCAAAAGGTCTGAGAAATTTGTATAGTGTCGTGGTTACCTATGATCAGAAGTTCGTTGTGAGTTCAGCATTTACTGGGGGAACATTATTTACATTTGCGCAAAATAACCAAGACATAGGTAATAAAATACCTAATTTTCCTTCAATATTTAGCTTCTCCTGAAGAAATTTCAGTGCAAATCATCCAAATCAAGTGTGATTTGTCTCATTTTTGAGATAAGCTCTATATTTCAAATTATCATATTTGATATAATTAATTTCGAGGAAAAAAGGGATGGTTCGAAATACTATTAAGATTTTAAAGCCGCTCGCGAATGGCAGAGGCAGTGGATAGTGGCTTTGCCCTATCAAGTAGGACAATGCCCTAGAGACTGACCATATTACATATGATCAAGCCTTTTCTCCATCCAAGGTAGGAACAAGGAGGGCCTGGAAATGGCTGCTAATGACTCGGTAGATAGAACTATAGGCTGCCCCAAACCCCCATCCTTAGCTCACAATGATAGTGAGGTTGCAGTGACCAAAGGAACTAACGATTTTGAGCGGGACTCGAATCCCAGTCAGGCAATCACCAGAGTACACATATAAACAATTATATAGGTATTCTAGCGATCACCAGTTAGGGACATATTCTAGCTATCACCAGTTAGGGACGTATTCTAGCTATCACCAGTTAGGGACGATACCACATAGCCCACCACACCCCGTATCATTTGGTCTTTAGTAATGTAAGCTTGTATCTCCTGCCTGTAAGGAGAGGACTCTACTCTTTCTTGCTGAAAACGAAACCATGATGTATTTTATAATGAGATCTTCAAAATTGTACATTGAAAAGGAATCCGAAAGGAACCGAAGCAATTTCAATAAAGACTTTAGTTATGATAAAGTTGTAGGATAAATTTCAGGAGATTCTAAGAGGAAAAAAATAACCTCAAAATGTTCGATTATTATTATTTTTATTATTATTATTACTTGCCAAGCTACAACCCTAGTTGGAAAAGCAGGATGCTATAAGCCCAGGGGCTCCAACAGGGAAAATAGCTCAGTGAGGAAAGGAAAAAAGGAAAAAGGAAATATTTTAGGAAGAGTAACATTAAAATAAATATCTCCTATATAAACTATAAAAACTTTAACAAAACAATCGGAAGAGAAATAAGATAGAAGAGTGTGCTCGTGCGTACCCTCAAGAAAGAGAACTCTAAACCAAGGCAGTGGAAAACCATGGTACAGAGGTTATGGCACTACCCAAGACTAGAGAACAATGGTTTGATTTTGGAGTGTCTTTCTCCTAGAAGAGCTGCTTACCATAGCTAAAGAGTCTCCTCTACCCTTACCAAGGGGAAAGTGACCACTGAACAGTTACAGTGCAGTAGTTAACCCCTTAGTTGAAGAAGAATTATTTAGTAATCTGTGTTGTCAGGTGTTTGAGGACAGAGGAAAATATGTAAAGAATAGGCCAGACCATTCAGTGTGTGTGTAGGCAAAGGGAAAATGAACCGTAACCAGAGAGAAGGGTCCAATGTAGTACTGTCTGGCCAATCAAAAGACCCCATAACTCTCTAGAGGTAGTATCTCAATGGGTGGCTGGTGCCTTTGCCAACCTACTACCTACAAGAACAGAATATTTCACGGGTGCAAATAAAAGCGGGAAAACTTACACAGTGATTTTAAAAAAATATCGTAAAAGTTAAGATGTCAAGTTTGAATATTGTTTTTCAGGTATTTATACAAATTAAATGGATTTGGATATAATCAATTTTAGGTTACATGCTTTATGATATGGATTGTACTTTGTATTCAGAAGTGTCTATGTGAACAGGAATGTGGAAGATTCCGGGAAATGGAGAGAGAGAGAGAGAGAGAGAGAGAGAGAGAGAGAGAGAGAGAGAGAGAGAGAGAGAGAGAGAGAGAGAGAGAGAGAGAGAGAGAGAGAGAGAGAATCATCATCTCCTACGCCTATTGACGCAAAGGGTCTCGGTTAGATTTTGCCAGTCGTCTCTATCGTGAGTTTTTAAATCAATACTTCTCTATTCATCATCTACTTCACGCTTCATAGTCCTCAGCCATGTAGGCCTGGGTCTTGTAACCCTTCTAGTGCCTCGTGGTGCTCAGTAAAAACAAAGAAATGAATAAGGAAAATAAATGATATAGGTATGGAACATTAAAACACCATTTAGTATTTTAACAATTCAGTTTTGTAATCAAACAGGTAAAAAACTGTTATATGCATAATCTTGAAGAGAGGCAATGACAATGGAAATTGAAAGAAATATGAATGTATGATTAAAAGAAGGTAACTGAACACAACAAGTAAATAACAAACGATGTGAAGTAATTATTCCAAACATCATTGGCCTTACTTGAAAGAAGAACTCCTCGGCATGTTTTGTATATCGTAAATTTGCAAACCCCTCCCCCCAAAAATGGCAGAATTATTTGAATGCCTCGCAGTGTAACTTTAATTAGAATAATTGAACACTCGTCGTTCATGCGTTGAAGATTCGTGAAGGAGCTTTGGAGAGGAGAGAGAGATGGATTTTTTTTTTTTTTTTTTTTTTTTTGCAATGTTCAGTTGTATTTTATCAATGGTATATTTCTTCCTAATTAATAAAATACGTTTTCGTTCAGTATTGCAGAAATATTTTATTTTATTAATGGTATATATCCTCCCAATTTTTAAAATGTTTTAATAAGTTTTCGTTTTTGTTTTCAGTTGTAGGGAGATGTTTTATTTTTTCAGTCATATTTCTTCCTGATTTTTAAAAATTTTCCTGCAATCTGTATCAGAGAGGTTATGTTACTATCATTTATTTGCACTATGTACTTACTTACTTACTTACTTGTTTACTTACTCTAAGGGGTGCTTTTCTGGTCCAGTACAGCAGGGGAACCCTACTCTCTACAGGACCTCCACATTCATTTTATCATATTTGTTTGAAAGCATTCAAAATTTCACACCGCATATTGCTCGTCTATTGTCAAATCCACGTTATCGAAGCACTTTGAGAACAAGAAAATCTTCAGTTTCTCCTTAAAAGTCTTAATATCTTCAGTTTTTCGAATGTCTAGTAGGAGCTTAATGTATAGTCTCGGGGCCACATATTTAAAGGCTGTAGAGCCTACAGTATATATCTAGGTTCCAATAATTTGAAACCATCTGTAACTATTCTCGTGTCAACTTGATTTGTTGGCTGCACAATATGTAGCAATTCTCTTAGATATTTTGGACGTACGGTTCTGATAACTCGGTGGGTTATTGTACATATTTTAAACTCAATTCTTGCTATAATACGCAGCCAGTGTAAATTATTTAGTATAGGAGTGATCCTTTCTCGGGGTGGGACACCTTTTATCAGTCTTGCTTCTCTGTTTATTATTTGTAATTTCTTTCTTAAGTTGCACTTTTGGTAAATTGTAGTGGATAGAATTGCTGTAGTCAATCCTGGTAATAACACAATTTATCACAAGTTTCTTTACAGAATTTTCATTCAGGTACTTATTTATACAAGTAATGTTTCTAAGATGATAACCAGTAGTTTTTGCTACATTATTTATTTGGCCGTTAAAACATAAGTTGCAGTCAAGAGATACTCTTAGATCACGAACTTTACTAGATATCGAGGCAGAGTTGTTATCTATGCTTATTTGAATATCACCCAAGTTTCTTACGCTGTTTTTCTTTTCAACCACCATTAACTCAGTTTTATTTTCATTTAATCTTAGTTGTTTGATTGTCATCCATTCCTTAACACTGGCAAGAATTCTGTTTATAGTTTCAGTAGTGTTGTCTATATCATTTATGGAGATGTAAAATTGTGTATCATCTGCAAATAGTTTGAACTTTACTCCATGCCTTTGTAGTATTTTCGACAGGCTAATAGTATAGATACAGAATAAGATTTGGTCCAGTACACTACCCGGAGGTACCCCTCTGTGTAAAGGTTCATATGATGAATAAAAATTTCCAATTTGCACACAATAATTTATGTCAACCAAATAGTCTTTTGGGTATTCAAAAGCTTGATCTTCAATACTGATGGACTTATATGTCATTTAGTAGCAGTTCATGCACAACTGTATCAAAAGCAGCACTAAGATCAAGTAATATTAGAATACCACATTTGTTTTCATCCATCATTTCCAACATAGCATTTACAACTGTGAACAGATAGCTGTCTCCGTAGAGTATAATTTTCTGTAAGCAGACTGGTTATCTGGGAAAGCTTCTATTTCTTTT